>NC_086318.1:66686050-66693550 GCF_036172605.1 Pelobates fuscus
GGGAGCCGGAATATGACGTCATATATTTCGGCTCCCGCGGCATCCGCAAAAGGCGCACGAGGGAGCCGGTCAGAGAGATCAGAGCTCCCTCGCCGCCTCCTAATCCACTCCGGGGATCCAGGAGGTGACTAGGCAGGAGGGAGCACTTCCCTCCTGCCGGTCACTGGAATTTTGCGCCCCCAGAGCCGGTGCGCCCTAAGGCGGCCGCCTGTGCCGCCTTCTGGACGCGCCGGCCCTGGTTGCCCCACACACATACATTTTTTTTTTAGATTGTTTTTCCAGAGTATAAATGCTACATCATAGGCATCTAAAGCTTGTGTATTGAGGTTGCTCTCATTTTTTGCAGGAGAGTTGTTGTTGTTTTGCTCACTGTTACATGTAAGAAGTAGTGGTGCGCGCATGTATTATTATTGGTATTTATATAGCGAATAGCGCCAGCGCCAGCTTATTCTGCAGCGCTTTACAATAAAAGGGGAATTTACCAAATGAGGCCACAGCAAAATGTAACCGGAACAATAGGTAGTTGAGGACCCTGCTCAAATGAGCTTACAGTCTAGAGAAGGTGGAGTATAAAAACACAATAGGAAGGGTATTGCGAGAGACGGCTAATTGACATGGTGGGAAAGTAGCAGAACTGGAGGTGAGAGTAAAGGTTGGCCTTTAGGAGAGAGTGAGAGGAAGGTTTGTGAGATAGACGTTACTCTTGGAGGCCATAAGCAATCCTGAAAAGATGGGTTTTGAGGGACTTCTTAAAGGACTATACGGTCTTCAGGTCCCCCCCACCCTTGGGGTCCCACTCCCGCTGAGCTGAAGGGGAAACACCTTTCTCCAGCGGTGCTGGGGAACTCTCCTCCCTCTGACGACGTCAGTGCCAAATGCGCATGCGTTCGAATTTCTCAATGCTTTCCTATGGACGTCCAGCGTTTTCTCACTGTGAATTTTCACAGTGAGAAGCGCAAGCGCCTCTAGCGGCTGTCAGAGTGACAGCCACTAGAGGCTGGATTAACCCTAGTGTAAACATAGCAGTTTCTCTGAAACTGCTATGTTTACAGCTGCAGGGTTAACACTAGAGGGACCTGGCACCCAGACCACTTCATTGAGCTGAAGTAGTCTTGATGCCTATAGTGATCCTTTAAAGGATTGAAGACTAGGGCAGAGTCTGACAGGGGTAGGCAGGCTGTTCCAAGGGCAAGGAGCAGCTTGTGAGCAGCCTTGCAGGCGTGAGTTTGCAGTAAGGGTGCGATCAGCAGACAGGAGAAGATCACCAGTAGAGCGGAGAGACCAAGTGGGGGCATACCTATGAATCCGTGAATAAATGCAAGAGGGGCTAGAGTTGGTTAGAGCTTTATAGTTAAGGGTTAGTATTTTAAATTGACACCTGTAGGGTACAGGAAGCCAGTGTACATATTGACAGAGGGGTGAGGTGTGAGAGGAGCGACACCAAGACAGCGAGTTTGAAAGGATGGTGTGAGGCAGGTACCGTCAACCTGCAGGGACAGTGAAGGAGGAGAATCTGTATTATGAGGAGAAAAAATAAACTTTGTTTTAGAGAGATTGGGTTTCAGAAAGCGGGAGGATATCCAATCAGAGACAGAAGAAAGGCAATTGGTGACATGTCGTAGGACAGCAGGGTAGAGGTCAGGGGAGGAGAGAGATATCTGGGTGTTGTCAGGGTACAGGTGGTGGTGGAATCCAAAGTAATGAGTTTGGAGAGAGAGAAAGAGATATGAATATTGAGGGACTCCGACTGAGGCAGGACAAGGAGAGGATGTGTCTTCGGAAAATGACACTAAAGGAGCCTTGGAAGATAGAGAACCATGAGAGGGCTGTGTCACAGAGATTCAAGAGTTAGGAGAAGGAGAACATGGTCAACCGTGTCAAAGGCAGCGGTCAAGCTGAATTTGTATGGAGTAGTGGCCTTTGCAGTTTAGGGACAACATTTAGTGATTTCTAGCATTTTAATGTTCTGTGTATTCCTCTCCTCTACATTTAACAAATATTTGTGAGGTGTGAAAAATATAACATTAAATGTACACTACTACTCTTTATCCTGCAACTGGGCTCCTCCATCTTAGCTCACTGTCAGTCATTGTTATAAGCTCTGTCCTTTGCACTTTGTAATCGATTTAGGGAAAGCATACAGGGTAATGTCAAAATTAAAACGGGTTGTGTTGTGTTCTCTAAAAGGGGCCTTTGTAACTGCCCCACTTTCAATACTTTAGACCGCTGTTTACAACGCAACACTTTAGTTTCTGTTTCTTTGTAACGGAAGTATGTATGAAACACATTTACTTCCACGGCAGTACTTCCAGGTTCCGGACTGGCATTTACCCACAATGCTCTACAGGCATGAGCATCTGCTTAGGAAGTAGATCTTTATAAGCGCACACGTTTGGTTGTTCCTATACCTGCAGATGGCCTTTATTGGAACATGAAGCTTAAAAATATTTGTATTCTTTGTGCTCTGGCTGCATGGTAATCCTGGCATATGATGCAAATAGTTCTATTTACAATAAAATAAATAGCATAAGTTTTTTATTTTTTATTTTTTATTTAATCTTTTGAAAAACCTACACATGACTGCTCCATTTAACCATGGCTCATAGGAGGAAATCAGAGGTCTGCCTCCTGAATGTTGCATACATTTATCAACCCCTGCTAACCTATTTTAAAAGCTTATACTGCGTATTGCATTGTTTCCATTGCTCCCCAAATATCCTTCTACAGATATTTAACCTAATGCTCTTCATTCTAATGATGTGTGTGTCAGAACAATGCATCGCTCATTGCAGAGCAAACTCCAAGAGATAATGCAGTTTCTTCCCGCCTCCCCTTTAATGTAGCTCTTGTATAAAATGTAGACACATAATCAAAATTCAATCTTCAAGAGTAAAGCTGTTGCTGGTGCAAATCTTCCTTGTTGACTAACCCAAGCTTTGTTGTGCGAGCTGTGTAATGCAGCACCTGTTCTACAAAGTGAAATGTTGCTGTGAAGATTGAAGATGCATAGTCAGTCACGGATAGATTTAACAAAGGAAAGATATCTTTAGCTTCCGCTTGTTTTCCAAGTGCATTCTGGAGCATAAATGTGAACCAAAAAATGGTAAAAAGAAAACTGTGTTCAGTCGACTTTTACCTCGGTGTTCTCTTTGGTATATGAAATCTATTTAGAGCTCACATACTTCTCTGTATCTTAAGACAATTTTCTGGATATAGTATGTGCCGACTTCATAACCTCTATTACACAACTTCCAACATTTTAAAAAGACAAAGAGTGGACACTTTATTTTAGGGTTATGATTGGCGGTGTGGCCAGGGCGGGGCTGTTCTGAGACATTTAGTCCTTACCTTACTAATCACAATATATATATAACACGAAAGAGTAATTGAGAACAAGAATAATGTATCTTATTTACTCAGACTGATATCGAAACACATTTATCATTGTTTAAAAAAGACAATTACTGTGTGTATTGTTGCTGTATAGCTCTGCACACCAACAATATGGAGCTCCTACAAAAGAGGGACAGAGGGATTTGGGTACAAAATAAGGACTGTCCATACTAAATAAGTAATTATCATCTGCCTTCTGACCTAGAACAGGACATTATCCATGTCTAAATTAATTATGTATGATCTGCTGTTACAATCTGCTGTTGTGTGCCAATGGTTAAAAGTTCTGAAATGTATGCATGCCCTGTTGAGGACATCTGATATTTGCTATTGGTTACCTAGTTATGTGTTAGAACAAATCTCTTAACATCTACCAACTTCTGACCTGTGTGTGACACCTTACATTACAGATTATTAGTATATAGCAACAAACCATTCCACAACATTTTAAAACCTTAAGAGGACACTATAGTAACCAGAACAGCTACAGCTTAATGTAGTTGTTCTGGTGAGTATAATCATTATATTTAGGCATTTTCATGCAAACACTGCCTTTTCAGAGAAAAGGCAGTGTTTACATTGCCCCTAAGGACACCTCCATGGGCGTAGGAACCGGGGGGGATGGGGGGGACGCATCCCCCCCAGCAAATCATGCGGGGGGGACAGGTATGGGGAAATCCCCCCCAGCTCCGCCGGCCCCCCTTTTGCTGCAGCCGCCCGAGCGCTCTGCAGAGAGCCTCAGGCGGCTGCAGCTCTGCCCGGGCTGGTGCGTCCATGAGGGCGCACCGCCCGGGTGCAGCCAGAGAGGGTTGCTGACAGGAGGGAAGCGCTCAGCGCTCCCTCCTGTCACTCCCTCAATGTAGCGTGGCCGAGCCCTGTATAGTCCGCCGGTACAGGGAGCATCTGTCTCCTGTACCCGGCCGGACTAACAGGAAGTGCACACTGAGTGTGCACTTCCTGTTAGTCCGCCGGATACAGGAAACAAAAGCTCCCTGTACCCGCGGACAGTACAGAGCTCGGCCACGCTACAACACAGGTAGGGGAGGGGGGAAGAAAGAAACAGGGGGGGGATAAAGAAACAGGGAGGGAGGGGGGGATAACAAAACAGGGAGGGGGGATAAAGAAACAGGAAGGGAGGGGGGGGATAAAGAAACAGGAAGGGAGGGGGGGGGATAAAGAAACAGGGAGGGGGGGATAAAGAAACAGGGAGGGAGGGGGGGATAAATAAACAGGGAGGGGAGGGGGGATAAAGAAACAGGGAGGGAGGGGGATAAAGAAACAGGGAGGGAGGGGGGATAAAGAAACAGGGAGGGAGGGGGGGATAAAGAAACAGGGAGGGGGGGATAAAGAAACAGGGAGGGAGGGGGGGATAAATAAACAGGGAGGGGAGGGGGGATAAAGAAACAGGGAGGGAGGGGGATAAAGAAACAGGGAGGGAGGGGGGATAAAGAAACAGGGAGGGAGGGGGGGATAAAGAAACAGGGAGGGGGGATAAAGAAACAGGGAGGGAGGGGGGATAAAGAAACAGGGAGGGGGGAGGAGAAAGAAACAGGGAGGGGGGAGAAAGAAACAGGGAGGGGGGAGAAAGAAACAGGGAAGGGGGGAGAAAGAAACAGGAGGGGGGAGAAAGAAACGGGGGGGAGAAAGAAACAGGGAGAGGGGAGAAAGAAACGGGGGGAGAAAGAAACAGGGAGAGGGGAGAAAGAAACGGGGGGAGAAAGAAACAGGGAGGGAGGGGGGAAGAAACAGGGAGGGAGGGGGGGAAGAAACAGGGAGGGAGGGGGAAAGAAACAGGGAGGGGGGAGAGGGGGAGAAAGAGTGACAAGGGAGGGGGAGAGAGAGTGACAAGGGAGGGGGAGAGAGAGTGACAAGGGAGGGGGAGAGAGAGTGACAAGGGAGGGAGGGGGAGAAAGAGAGTGACGAGGGAGAGAGATTGACATCCATCACACACACACACAATCACACAATCATGCCACCCTTACACACACAGAAACACACAATGCATTCCTTACACACATTCAATGCACCCCGTACACACACTCAATGCACCCCTTACAGACGCACACACTGCATCCCGTACATACACAGAATCACACCTTGCAGCCCTTACACATACAAACACAGATTCACACAATGCATTCCTTACACACATATCAGGACATCCCCTACACACTCCACCCCCTGTGAACAAACTCATTGGTGGAACGTGAAGGTGGACCATGGGACCCAGACCTTGAGCTGTGTAAAGGGCCCCCAAAAAATGGAGCTGCTTCCCGTTCTCACAGAACATTGATTTTTGGGACCACAGTTACAAACAGCCTCCAGAGAGCCTGTTCTACACCAGACCAGTGGAGCCAGACTGCAGCTAGAGCCCATCATCATCCTCATCTGGTTGTAAGTAGGCAATCTAGCATATTATTCGTGGCACTAATCTCTAATTTACCTCACATTAAAGAAACACTATAGTCCCCAGAAGCACTGCAGCTTAATGTAGTGGTTCTGGTGTCTATAGCCTGTCCCTGCAGGCCTTTTAATGTAAACACGACGGCACTCCAGCACTGGCGTTAGTTAACATGGCAGAAAAATAATTGGAAAGGGTTAGGGGGGCTACTAATAAGGATAGGGGGAGAGGGGTAGGTAGAAAAATAATTGGAAGGGTTTAGGGGGGTTACTAATATGGATGGGAGGATGGGGGAGGTAGAAAAACTATTGGAAGGGGTTAGGGGAGTACTAATATGAATGGAAGAGGTAGGGTGGGTTCCAATATGCATGGAAGGGGTTAGGGGGTACTAATATGCATGGAAGTGGTTAGGGGGTACTAATATGCATGGAAGGGGTAGGGGGTTAATATGCGTGGAAGGGGTAGGTGGGGTTTCTTTTGTGCATGGAAGGGGTAGGGGTGGTTCTAATATTCATGGGAAGGGTAGGGGTGGTTCTAATCAGGAGGATCCCGGCGCTGTATCCGGGTAAGTAAAACCCCTTCCCTGTAGTGACCCTTTAATGTTATTATTTAATCATTTATATAGCGACTGCAAATTCCGTAGTGCTGTACAATGGGATAAACAACTCCTAGTTTACGGAATAAGAATATACCCGGCGAGTAAAAATGCTATCCCCCCCAGATTTTTTGGGGTTCCTACGCCCATGGACACCTCCAAGTGGCCACTCCTCAGATGGCCACTGGAGATGCTTCCTGGCTCAGTACTGCCCAGTAGGCGGCAGTGCCGTTCAGCGGGGACGCTGAATTTTCCTCATAGAGATACATTGATTCAATGCATCTCTGTGAGGAGGTACTGATTGGCCAAAATGGCATTTGACCCCGCCCCTTGCTGATTTTAGCCAATCCAATGCTTTCCCCACTTTTTTTGCACTATAGGGTTAGGAATACATGTTTTGTGTTCCTGACCCTATAGTGTTACTTTAAAAGAACATTGTAGTGTTAGGAATACTACGCACTATAGTGTTTGTAATGCAAAACGTGAGGATGTCCAGCATCGTTTTGTCTAGCGTTAAAACTACATGTAATTGCAGGAAGTGCCTCTAGAGGCAGTCTTAACACTGTAATATAAATATTGCAGTTTCTCTAAACCTGCACTGTTTTATATTGCAGGCCTTGAGAGGACAGGGACACTGCACCCAGATCACTTCAATGAGATGAAGTGGCCTGTGTGCCTATAATGTACCTTTTTAAGAACTTTGTTTTGTTTTTTGTTTGTTTTTTCTTGTTCGTATTATAAATGGAATAATACAACAAAGATTCCCCCCCAAGCTATTTAAAAATGTATCCAGCCAGTACTAAACAACATAAAAAGATGAACATATACAATTAAACCGTGCGCTCAAACTCCCACTACTCGTAGGTGGCAGCAATAACTGTAGTACACATAAGGGGGGAGTTGCAGTTAACTAAACAGCAAGCTGGTCACTACAGGAATACATGTATTTATTTGTAAGGCTTCATAGGCGTGCGCACGGGGTGTGCCGGGTGTGCCTGGGCACACCCTAATCCCCGTGGCACGCCTATGTATTGAGTCCTGCAGGAACAGCGTTCCTGCACTTTTATTTGAGCAGGAACGCTGTTCCTGCAGGCACTCAGCTCCCCATTCC